>NC_057801.1:690212611-690213470 GCF_018294505.1 Triticum aestivum
AATAGCAAACTTATTTTGTCGTCGTCCTTTTTTTGGGGGGGGGGAGGGAGGGACGAGGGAGGGAGTGGGGGAGGGAGGGACGAGGGAGGGGGTGGGTGGCTGGGTGCTACGCGTCCGTCCGACACACGCGACCACCCCGACAGGACTATGCTTCAGTGCCTTAAGGCACCTGCCTTTGTGTCCATGACATGTGGGCCCAATAGGTGGTTGGCCCACATGTCAGTGACCCAAAGGCAGGTGCCTTTGAGGCACCGAAGCAGCGTCCACCCTGACACGACCCTGGTCTACCAGGTGCACCTAAATTTGAGAATGCAAACGAATCTTCTTTCATTTGCAAACGAATCTGTATGTATTACCATGCCTGTGTTTTCCTTGCAATAATTAGTCATTCGAAACGAGATACTCCCTCCGTTCAGTTTTGTAAGTCGTTTCAGACAACTTAAAATTAACTGTTTTGCACAGTGTCTGAAATGTCCTCAAGGTCTTATAAAAGTGAACAGAGGGAGTACTATAAATTAATTAATGAGGAGTTATTTGAGAAAAAAAATCGAAACGGTATCCACGCTAACATGGATTAGAGTGTGTGTCACATAATTAGTTATTTGAATTAGTGTGTGTGTCACGTAGCGATCTCCAATTCTAACGTGGATTTCGCATTTCACTGTATCCATGCTACTTTTTTAATACAAATTCATATGTATATGATGAACACCATGGTAGTGAGAAAACTTTTGGATGGATTCAAACATATGACCTACAAAAAAGCACAACAAATTAAGTCAATGTCAACTTTTCGAAACTTAGTATGGCACAAATTCGAAATAATTACTCGTATGCATGGTCCTCAGTTCAAATCTTA